>NW_027397062.1:0-2128 GCF_964197705.1 Penicillium psychrofluorescens | reverse complement strand
GCAGGGGGCTCTCTCCAATGGCCCCCCGGGGGGAGCGGGCTTGCTCTGTACGCCCCCCTACCAAAGCCCCCGGGAAGGTGGCCCCCTTCGACCCCCGACCCCCCAGCCGTTCGGCGAACTGGCGAATCTGTAAAATCGCCATATCTTCCGCCCCGTCGCGGGTCTTCACCGACCCCCCCTCCAAAGCCCCGGCTCCCTAAGCCCCGGGAAGGTGCCCCCGCCCCGTGCGTGCACCCCGCGCCTCGCGCCTCGCGCTCGGCCGCCCGCTTCGCGCGCCGGCTTCGCCTCCACCTCACCCGCCGGTGCGGCCAACTCCCCCGCCGCGCCAACTGGCGCCCCACGCCCCCCTTCCCATCCCCCCTCTGTGGGGCCGCGAAGCCCCGCCGGCCGCCCCTCGCCCCGGGGCTGGGGGAGGGGGGACCGCCGGTGGCGCACGGTTACGTGGGGACCGGCGTGCCGGGGGGGTCGTACCGCGAGGGTCACCCTGCCAGGGCCCCCACCGTAACATCCCCCGCCATCCCGGCACCCCCCACGCAACGCGACGCGGCCACTCTTGCGGGCCCTCACTCCCTCAGCCCCGGACCGTTGGGCCCGGGTCGCTTCTACACAGACTCACCGACCCCATTTGGGGTGTAAAAATGCAAAATGCAGTACAAGTGGCTGGAAATTGCTCTGGGGGGCAATTTTTGTATGGGGGTGGACCGTGCACGGCAAAATCACCATACAAAGTGGGCCACTTTTTCGAGAAGCTGAGTGACATTTTGGGTACTTAGTCGTTTGAGAAACCGTAAAGCCACGTGACAGGTGCTTCGGGCCTGCCTTCGCGCCCCCCACCCCTATATTGGACCCGGCATATCTTCCCCCCGGTCCCGGGGGCGCTTTAGCGACCATACCGGCGGAGGGGGCTTGCTCTACAGTGGCTTCTACCAAAGGCCCCGCTTCCCTACCCGCCTGGACAGGCTGCCCCCTCGACCCCCGCTCCGGACCCCGGCCAACCCGCCGAGCAAACTGGCCAATTCCTAAAGGCACCATAACCCCCCGGGGGCGTCCGGTGTACTGTCTCTCCTCATATGTTCCACCGCAATTAAAGATCACCGCCCTCGATTCCCCTTCGCCGCCCTCCATCCCCCTCCATCCCCCTCACCACCCACTACATTCCACCGCAATGGCTAGAAATCTGCAACCGCACGAAACTCACCACCCTCAATTCCCCTTCGCCGCCCTTCGCCACCCTCCATCCCCCTCACCACCCACTACATTCCACCGCAATGGCTAGAAATCTGCAACCGCACGAAACTCACCACCCTCAATTCCCCTTCGCCGCCCTTCGCCACCCTCCATCCCCCTCACCACCCACTACGTTCCACCGCAATAACTAGAAATGTTCAATCTTATAAAGATCACCGCCCTCGATTCCCCTTCGCCGCCCTTCGCTACCCTCCATTCCCCCGCAATACACACTATGTTCCGCCGCATTTCCACCGCGTTTCCACCGCGTTTCCACCGCGTTTCCACCGCGTTTCCACCGCAATAACTAGAAATATTCAATCTTATAAAAATCACCACCCTCGACTCCCCTTCGCTACCCTCCATTCCCCCGAAATACACACTGTCTTCCACCGCAATAGCTAAAAATCGGCAACCTCACAAAGATCACTAGACGCCCCGCCCCCAACGGCCCGGAAGGCTGGCCCCCTCGACCCCCCGCTTCGACCCCCGGCCAAGCCGCCGAGCAAACTGGCCAATTCCCTAGGGCACTATCTCTCTCGCCCCAACCGGAGCGGCCTGGCTCTGTAGTGCCTACCATCCGAGGCCCCGGCGTCCGATCGGTCGGGAAGGTGCGATCCCCAGTGAGGAAGGTGCGACCCCCAGTAAGGAAGGTGCGACCCTCCTAGGGAAAACAAAGCCCCCGGGCCCCATGCCGCCCCCCACCACCGGCCTCAGGGAATCCCCCATGCCACCCAGCCAACTGGCGTAGGGGCATCCAGAACAGGACGCCCCCCCTTCTACGCGGCCCGTATGCCCCATGGCTATTGAACCAACTGGCAAGCGGACTTACCGCGCAGACACGGGCCCAAGGCCCGTCATCCGGCTTCCCCCCTCCAAGTGCCCGGCGCTGCCGGATCAG
>NW_027397061.1:0-3438 GCF_964197705.1 Penicillium psychrofluorescens | reverse complement strand
GAGTAGAGTATGTCTAATCATTTACAGTTAAATAAATAGGTTTTATATTTAGATATCAATGTAATATTATTTACATTAAATCTCATACTATTTTTATAGTATGTATAGATTTATACAGTTAAGTATAGTATTCTATAATATTTATCCTTCCATTTGTTCTCTTAATCATAATAAAAAATCTTTAAGAGATACAGATTGTATAGCAATAGGCATAGAACTATGTAATATACCACAAATTTCTGAACATTGTCCAAAGAATGTACCAGGACGATTAACATAAACAGAAGCTTGATTTAATCTACCTGGATATGCATCGGCTTTAATACCTAAAGATGGACAAGCATATGAATGTATAACATCAGCTGATGATATTACAATTCTAGTATGTGTTAATTCAGGTATAATAACTCTATTATCAACCTCTAACATTCTAAATTGACCTTCTTCTAAGTCCTCTTCAGGAACTATATAAGAATCAAATTCTATAAACTCGTCATCAGCATTAGTAAAATCAGGATATTGATAACTTCAATATCATTGATGACCTTCTGCATAAACAACTAATGAAGGATCAACTACTTCATCCATTAAATATAATAATTTGAATGAAGGGAATGCTATTAATATTAATATTAATGCTGGTGTAATAGTTCAAATTAGTTCTATTAAAGTACCATGATTCATATATTTGTGAGCTATTGGTGATTTCTTAGCTACATAATCTCTTATTATAGTTATCATCATTCATGAAACTGTGAATAATATAATGGCTAAATAGAACATTATATTATTATGTAATTCTTCAATACCTTCCATTTGAGGTGAGGCACTATCTTGAAAATATAAACCCCAAGGTGTTGGAGCATCTAATTGTAAATTTAGTATTAAATTAATAAAAAGCATATTTATTTTATTTTTTGTAATTATTTGCTAATTCTGATTTATGTAATTTAATTGTTATACGTCGACACTGTTTGAGATTATTTTTACATAATACATCTAAATACGTTATATTATTTAACTATATATTAAAGAATAACCATTTCAAGATTTAGTATTTAAATTTTGAGATTGTCTACTTTCTATTTTTAATGCGTTTTTCCCTAATTCAAATGCAAAACCTAAAGTTAATATAAGGAAAAACACTAACATTATCATTAATCCATATATACCATTAGTATATGCACTTACAACATAAGGATAAACTAATAAAATTTCTAAATCAAATAATAAAAATAATAATGCAAATATAAAGAATGATATACTAAACTGTGTTCTATTTTGTCCTAAGAATGAATGAAAACCACATTCAAAAGCACTATCTTTTTCTTGATACGCATTATGCGGAGATAATATCAAATTTACTAATAATAATATAATTCCTAATACTGGAATTAAAAATAAGAAAAAAGTTGTTGTTGTCATATAATAATTTATTATATATTTAATTTCAATATTTCTTTACCTTTATGTTGTTCTTGTTATTATTATAATATACTACTACCTTATTATATAAAGATAATAGTATATTATATATTTGATTTAAACTTAAGGTTAAACCATAATTATTAATAGTTATAATAATTGTTTATAACTATTTTTTTCGTATATTAAAATATAGCTTAAATATAGTTATTAAGCTACATATAATAATAAGAATGCCATCATTAAAGCAAACAATCCTGTTGCTTCAGCGAAAGCAAATCCTAAAATTGCGTATGAAAACAATTGTCCTCTTAATGAAGGATTTCTTGCAACACCTAATATTAATGCACCGAAAACTACACCAATACCTACTCCTGCACCTATTAAACCCGTTGTGGCCATTCCTGTTCCTATTATTTTTGCTGCTTGTAACATTTTTTTATTAAATTATGTTTACATATAGTTATTTACAGTTAAATATTCTATATAGCTTTTATTTACAGAAGGTGACTTAACACCTCTAATATGCTAGAGATTTGTTGCCCTACTACCTCGTATGCAGTATTTAACGACCCATTAACTAAAGGTAAGATAGCTCTTTCTGTTGCTTCCAACGCTCGGTTTTCAGCTATTAGTAGGTCTAAATTATCCAAACATTCTACTATATCGCAATAAACCATACGGTAATCAAGATTATCTATACCTCTCATATGTATAATGTAATTATTATGTATTATATCATCAGCACGAATTTGATCACTATATATAACTTGATTAATTAATACTCCATTATCTAATGGCTCCATACCTACATTTTCTATAATCTCATTAAATATAGAGCTACCATCTGATGATATATCAAAGTTATCTTCTAGAGAATTAAAAATATCTGGCCTAAAATTATTATCTAAAATATTAGGTCTAAAATTATTATCTAAAATATTAGGCTCAAAATTATTATTTAAATTATTAGGCTCATTATCTAAATTATTAAATTCAGAATTATTATCTCAATTATTTTGCTCATCATCTAAAATATTAGGCTCAAAAGTATCATTTAAATTATTTTGCTCAGAATTATTATCTCAAGAGTCAGAACGTGTACTCTCACTATTATTATCTAATATAGGTATATCTTCATTAACCTCTGAATCATTTATATAGGTATTAATAATATTTAGATTATGAGCAGATATATTACGTTCTATTTCTTCAACATGAGCTGATAGACTTCCGCTATAATCTTCAAATAGACTAAGAGCTGATTCTATTTCATCTATTAATCTATAAGCTTCTAATTGTTGAGCCTTTTGAGATATTAGATAGCTAGCTAAATTATTCATTTGAGTCTCAAATTGATATGTAGTTTCTGCTAAAGAATTAGTAGTATTTGAAGCTACTTCTGATAATTGAGTATTAGTAATTTCACCCGGTACGCTAGTATCTAATTCAATACTATCCATAATAGATGTATTATCATTATCATGAGATAATTCAATACTATCGTTAACAGATGTATTATCATTATTATTTTCATTTTCATTTTCATGAGATAATTTAGCTTTTTTAGTTAAAATATTCTCTTCACTATTAGATAAACTATCATGTGATTTTCTTTTAAGACGTACTGTTAATTCATTAGTATTATTATTATCACTAATATAACCTAGAGCAGTATCTACCATATCCTGACTTATCTCATGAGATTCAGTAGATATATTAGAGATATTAGGATCAATAGCTTCTTGAGCTATTGTAGGTGATTTAGGGCTTAGAGATCGGCTGTTAACCTCTCTTTTGTAAATTATTGAACTTGTAATTAACGAAGTCAATTTACTGTTTCTTATAGTAATTTTTTGTGAATTAATATAAATCATTGAATTCTTATAAAATTGTGTTATTTTTTTAGTATATTAAAGGTAAAATAATATAAAGCCTATAACTACCGCTCAAAATAAATTTTGGAAAATAATATTGTTAATATTATTTTTATAATTAAATTAAAATTTTTTT
>NC_133439.1:25000-27500 GCF_964197705.1 Penicillium psychrofluorescens | reverse complement strand
CCTGCTGCCTTCCTTGGATGTGGTAGCCGTTTCTCAGGCTCCCTCTCCGGAATCGAACCCTAATTCCCCGTTACCCGTTGCCACCATGGTAGGCCACTATCCTACCATCGAAAGTTGATAGGGCAGAAATTTGAATGAACCATCGCCGGCGCAAGGCCATGCGATTCGTTAAGTTATTATGATTCACCAAGGAGCCCCGAAGGGCGTTGGTTTTTTATCTAATAAATACACCCCTTCCGAAGTCGAGGTTTTTAGCATGTATTAGCTCTAGAATTACCACAGGTATCCATGTAGTAAGGTGCTATCAAATAAACGATAACTGATTTAATGAGCCATTCGCAGTTTCACAGTATAGTTTGCTTATACTTAGACATGCATGGCTTAATCTTTGAGACAAGCATATGACTACTGGCAGAATCAACCAGATAACACGTTGGTAGGTAAGCTATATAACCGGCTCGGCGACGAGCGCGGCGTCCATAGCACCTATCCCCCCCGGAGGGGTAGAGTGTGATGATCTAGAAGGGGTGCACGAGACACCCGGCCGCAGCGGCACCCCCGGCGTACCGGGGGGACACTAGCGACCATCCATTTGCCCCCACTAAGCCCCTCAGCGCCGGTCCGCACGCAGAGATCCCATCAGGCCGCCCTCACGGGCGCTGGCAGGCTGCGGCATACGGCCCTCGGGTGGAGGGTCCAGACTCCGTAGACACACCGACGAACGGCGGCTCCCACGGAGTGGCTCCCCCCAGGAATCTGAGTTTCAGGGATGGCTAGCAGCCAACGATCCACAGACTCCAACGGTGCCGGGGACCAATAGGCCTCCGGACTTCAGTCACAGCAGCGCATGCGTCCCGGGCAGACAGCCACGCCGCGGCGACCATACCAACTCCCCACCCATGGCGTCCGTGCGAACCCCAAGGGGAACTACTAACTCCTATGTTTGGGTTGCTGATAGGCAGCCGAGGCGCACTGACGGCGCGAGCCGCACAGCGGCCGTGGGTGATGACCCCCGGGGCTGGGACGGGGACCGGGTCAGACGGAACCCAACGACACCAGACCCAGAGAGGTCATCGCACTAACAGGGAAATACAACAGGTTGAATGAGGGACGCTGGCCCATGAGGCCCTCGACCCTACACATACCCACCGACCCCAATCGGGTGAGAATTTATGGGGTGACAGAAAAACGTACCAGAAATGACTGACAGGGAAGGGGTTTACTATGGAGGTGGCCCGTGCACGGGTCCAGATCCCATACAAAGTGGGCCACCTCAAGAGCACCACTAACCGACAAAAGCGGACTTGGTGAAATTCATCTGACATCTTATCACGTGATCGACCGTCAACTTGGGAGGGGTGAGGCCTTCCCCTGACCCCCTCTGCCTACCACTGAGTACCCTAGGCTGCTCCAGTCTTGATGGGCCACCCCCCCCAAGTCCACTGGACACCTTTTCCGGTTACGTTGCTACGCTGGCTGCGCATGACACTCGGAGACACGGTCATCGGAAGATAAAGGGATAGGTCTGTGGCAGCAAGTTTATATGTTGTACATTCCGCCCCCGTCCCGTGTCGATATATATCCTGGACCACATAGGATTGCAAACGTGAGCCACTCCTGATTCAGTGGGCCCTGATGCAGTGGGCCCTGATGCAGTGACCTGATTGCGGATTGGTTGGTGTAATCGAGACCGTCTCACCGACAAGGGTAGGCCATGAAATCACCCGATGTGGATTCCGACAGCTAGTGGACAGTGTGCCGTGAAGGCTGGCCTACTGGCATCTTCACCGGGCTGGCTTGCCTCGGCAACCGTCCTCGCTCAACTGGCGCAGACAGGTGGACTGGCCCACGCGATACATCAACTGGTGCGCACATGTGAACTGGCTCTGGAGCGGCAGCGGGCGCGGTCCGCTAACTGGCAATGCACCCACCCACTCGTGCTGGCGGCAACTGGCGTAGACCCACCAACTGGTTCTAGTCACGTGCAGGCCGCTGGCTAGCTACGCCCGCGGTTAGGGGGTTGTGTGTGGCCCCGCCCCAAGGCCCGCACTTAGGGTTGCTTCCCGCCTCTGGTGTCCACGTCGCCGTCGCTGGGTATCCTCGCCTCCACCCGCCACCCGCCCCGCCGCCCGCCGTAAGCCCCCGCCAACTGGCGCTCGCCTCCTCCCCGGCCCGTCACCCCCGGCCCGCCCGCCAGGGATCGGCCGAGGCGCACCGCCGGCTGTGCGTCCGGGTCCAGAGGGACGGTCACCGTAGACGGCGGACGTGGAGAGAGAGGGTCGCTCTGAAGGGCCCAGGTGCGACGCCGCGGGGCCTTCTGCCTGGCCCGCACCGTCACACGGCTGTCCCCCAAGAGCGCCCTCCCCCACCGCACCACAGCCTACGATAGCCAAATCCCGCTGGCCCGGACCGCCTAGCCCGGTTTGCCTCCTATACATACCCACCGACCCCAATCGGGTGAGAATTTATGGGGTGACAGAAAAACGTACCAGAAATGACT
>NC_133439.1:0-2500 GCF_964197705.1 Penicillium psychrofluorescens | reverse complement strand
CCCACGGAGTGGCTCCCCCCAGGAATCTGAGTTTCAGGGATGGCTAGCAGCCAACGATCCACAGACTCCAACGGTGCCGGGGACCAATAGGCCTCCGGACTTCAGTCACAGCAGCGCATGCGTCCCGGGCAGACAGCCACGCCGCGGCGACCATACCAACTCCCCACCCATGGCGTCCGTGCGAACCCCAAGGGGAACTACTAACTCCTATGTTTGGGTTGCTGATAGGCAGCCGAGGCGCACTGACGGCGCGAGCCGCACAGCGGCCGTGGGTGATGACCCCCGGGGCTGGGACGGGGACCGGGTCAGACGGAACCCAACGACACCAGACCCAGAGAGGTCATCGCACTAACAGGGAAATACAACAGGTTGAATGAGGGACGCTGGCCCATGAGGCCCTCGACCCTACACATACCCACCGACCCCAATCGGGTGAGAATTTATGGGGTGACAGAAAAACGTACCAGAAATGACTGACAGGGAAGGGGTTTACTATGGAGGTGGCCCGTGCACGGGTCCAGATCCCATACAAAGTGGGCCACCTCAAGAGCACCACTAACCGACAAAAGCGGACTTGGTGAAATTCATCTGACATCTTATCACGTGATCGACCGTCAACTTGGGAGGGGTGAGGCCTTCCCCTGACCCCCTCTGCCTACCACTGAGTACCCTAGGCTGCTCCAGTCTTGATGGGCCACCCCCCCCAAGTCCACTGGACACCTTTTCCGGTTACGTTGCTACGCTGGCTGCGCATGACACTCGGAGACACGGTCATCGGAAGATAAAGGGATAGGTCTGTGGCAGCAAGTTTATATGTTGTACATTCCGCCCCCGTCCCGTGTCGATATATATCCTGGACCACATAGGATTGCAAACGTGAGCCACTCCTGATTCAGTGGGCCCTGATGCAGTGGGCCCTGATGCAGTGACCTGATTGCGGATTGGTTGGTGTAATCGAGACCGTCTCACCGACAAGGGTAGGCCATGAAATCACCCGATGTGGATTCCGACAGCTAGTGGACAGTGTGCCGTGAAGGCTGGCCTACTGGCATCTTCACCGGGCTGGCTTGCCTCGGCAACCGTCCTCGCTCAACTGGCGCAGACAGGTGGACTGGCCCACGCGATACATCAACTGGTGCGCACATGTGAACTGGCTCTGGAGCGGCAGCGGGCGCGGTCCGCTAACTGGCAATGCACCCACCCACTCGTGCTGGCGGCAACTGGCGTAGACCCACCAACTGGTTCTAGTCACGTGCAGGCCGCTGGCTAGCTACGCCCGCGGTTAGGGGGTTGTGTGTGGCCCCGCCCCAAGGCCCGCACTTAGGGTTGCTTCCCGCCTCTGGTGTCCACGTCGCCGTCGCTGGGTATCCTCGCCTCCACCCGCCACCCGCCCCGCCGCCCGCCGTAAGCCCCCGCCAACTGGCGCTCGCCTCCTCCCCGGCCCGTCACCCCCGGCCCGCCCGCCAGGGATCGGCCGAGGCGCACCGCCGGCTGTGCGTCCGGGTCCAGAGGGACGGTCACCGTAGACGGCGGACGTGGAGAGAGAGGGTCGCTCTGAAGGGCCCAGGTGCGACGCCGCGGGGCCTTCTGCCTGGCCCGCACCGTCACACGGCTGTCCCCCAAGAGCGCCCTCCCCCACCGCACCACAGCCTACGATAGCCAAATCCCGCTGGCCCGGACCGCCTAGCCCGGTTTGCCTCCTATACATACCCACCGACCCCAATCGGGTGAGAATTTATGGGGTGACAGAAAAACGTACCAGAAATGACTGACAGGGAAGGGGTTTACTATGGAGGTGGCCCGTGCACGGGCCCAGATCCCATACAAAGTGGGCCACCTCAAGAGCACCACTAACCCACAGAAGCGGACTTGGTGAAACTCTTGATGCGGCCGGATCGGCATCAGGGATCGAGGGCGGCTCGCCCCCACCGGCCTTCCTCGAAACCACAGCGGACCGCCCGCGGTAGCTACGCGACACCCCTCCGGCGCAGGCGGCGCAAGGCGTTAGGCCGCCAGTCATGCCGCCAAATCAGGACAGCCAACTGGCGTACGTCGTCGGCTAGCCAGTTGGTTCCCCCCCGGTGGATCTTGCCTAGCCCACGCGTTCCGTCCTTCCAGGATACCTAAGCCCTGCCAACTGGCGTGTAGGCCCCTCGCTAGACTGCCTGCCCAGGTGGACCGGTCGAGTGAGCGACGGCTGGCCCCCTTGGGCATCTCACCCGAGTCTCAAAGCACGCACTAACAACTGGCGCACAGGCGCATAGCCAGTCTGGCCGACCAGTTGACTGGTCGAGACGAGCGACTGCTCTACAGTAGACCTCCGTGGGCTGAGCCCCAGGATTTGGGAAGACGGATACGGAGACATACCATTCTCGCACACCACCATGTACCTACTAGTTTACTTACTCTAACGGGGTTGGTCTGTCATGGCGAGAGACCGTGTCTTTTTCGCTAACTGGCACTCCTAGCTCTCCGGAGGAACCCGGGCCCAGGGCCCGTC